>NC_089463.1:550000-552500 GCF_029203305.1 Yamadazyma tenuis
GGGACAAGAACTTAACAAGAAGTCGAGAAAGGTGGTGGGTCGTGTACGCACAAGAGTGCGGAGGGCAGTGGCAATGAATGGTAGATGGTGAAAAAGGCAAAGGCAGGAAAAAGAAATATGGATAGAGGAGGAAAAACAGAGGTAAGAAAAGACAAAGCGAACAAAAAAAGCGAAAGGAAGGGAAAAAAAGGATAAAACGAGGACAGGAAAATAATAGTGAGCATAAGAACAACCCGCGAAAAAAAGGTTAAACAAAAGATATTCGGAAGGATATTTATGAAGTAATGAGAACAAATCGATAAAAAGATATGAGAAGTTACTTTGAGTGATATTAGAAGTTGCAAGCTTATGCTTGCATCGACTGATATCTCTATGGCCACGCCGATCAGTGGGGCGAGTTGAATGGAGATCGATAAGATCGACATTGCTTTATACGCTAATCGGCAAGGGTTATCTCCAGTACGGGGCGAAAGTCTCGCGGTGGAGTAGCCTGAACAGTTTTATTTCGGATATCAGACGATTCCGTGAATAAACACTGAAGGATTTAGTGGATTACTAGCCGATGGCAAGTGTTTTACTGAAAACTTACTCGGGGGTCTGCGACGATGATTAGCCTAACTATGTTAGTGAATCATTGTTTGTAACCTCCTCCAAGGTTGGTCATGTTAAACGTTGTGCTGCGGAAGTGGCGCACGGTTTAGCGGACACCATACCAGAGGAAATCAAAGGGAGCTATATGGATGTAGTTTTGTATGAACGGCGGCGGTAAAACGACGTTGTTGAGTACAGCTACCGATTCATTAATTTGAATTGTGATTAGAATAACTTCAGCGAGACCGTGCCGCGAAAGTGGTGCGGATTCGTAATGAACTGTCCTTCGGGGCAATTCAAGATAGTTATCTGGTTGATCCTGCCAGTTGCCATATGCTTGTCTCAAAGATTAAGCCATGCATGTCTAAGTATAAGCAATTTATACAGTGAAACTGCGAATGGCTCATTAAATCAGTTATCGTTTATTTGATAGTGCTTTACTACTCGGATACCCGTGGTAATTCTAGAGCTAATACGTGCTAAAAATCCCGACCTCTGGAACGGATGTATTTATTAGATAAAAAATCAATGTCTTCGGACTTTTTGATGATTCATAATAACTTTTCGAATCGCATGGCCTTGTGCTGGCGATGGTTCATTCAAATTTCTGCCCTATCAACTTTCGATGGTAGGATAGTGGCCTACCATGGTTGCAACGGGTAACGGGGAATTAGGGTTCGATTCCGGAGAGGGAGCCTGAGAAACGGCTACCACATCCAAGGAAGGCAGCAGGCGCGCAAATTACCCAATCCCGACACGGGGAGGTAGTGACAATAAATAACGATACAGGGCCCTTTCGGGTCTTGTAATTGGAATGAGTACAATTTAAATACCTTAACGAGGAACAATTGGAGGGCAAGTCTGGTGCCAGCAGCCGCGGTAATTCCAGCTCCAAGAGCGTATGTAAAAGTTGTTGCAGTTAAAAAGCTCGTAGTTGAACCTTGGGCTTGGTTGGCCGGTCCGCTTTTTTGCGAGTACTGGATTCAACCGAGCCTTTCCTTCTGGCTAACTAGTCGTTTCGGCGGCTAGCGAACCAGGACATTTACTTTGAGAAAATTAGAGTGTTCAAAGCAGGCATTAGCTTGAATATATTAGCATGGAATAATAGAATAGGACGTTATGGTTCTATTTTGTTGGTTTCTAGGACCATCGTAATGATTAATAGGGACGGTCGGGGGCATCAGTATTCAGTTGTCAGAGGTGAAATTCTTAGATTTACTGAAGACTAACTACTGCGAAAGCATTTGCCAAGGACGTTTTCATTAATCAAGAACGAAAGTTAGGGGATCGAAGATGATCAGATACCGTCGTAGTCTTAACCATAAACTATGCCGACTAGGGATCGGGTGTTGTCCTTTTTTTGGCGCACTCGGCACCTTACGAGAAATCAAAGTTTTTGGGTTCTGGGGGGAGTATGGTCGCAAGGCTGAAACTTAAAGGAATTGACGGAAGGGCACCACCAGGAGTGGAGCCTGCGGCTTAATTTGACTCAACACGGGGAAACTCACCAGGTCCAGACACAATAAGGATTGACAGATTGAGAGCTCTTTCTTGATTTTGTGGGTGGTGGTGCATGGCCGTTCTTAGTTGGTGGAGTGATTTGTCTGCTTAATTGCGATAACGAACGAGACCTTAACCTACTAAATAGTGCTGTTCGCTTCGGCGATCATAGTCACTTCTTAGAGGGACTACCGATTTCAAGTCGGTGGAAGTTTGAGGCAATAACAGGTCTGTGATGCCCTTAGACGTTCTGGGCCGCACGCGCGCTACACTGACGGAGCCAGCGAGTATTAACCTTGGCCGAGAGGTCTGGGAAATCTTGTGAAACTCCGTCGTGCTGGGGATAGAGCATTGTAATTATTGCTCTTCAACGAGGAATTCCTAGTAAGCGCAAGTCATCAGCTTGCGT
>NC_089463.1:557500-560000 GCF_029203305.1 Yamadazyma tenuis
AAAAAATTTAAATGGGACGAAAATGGGACAAAAATATTTAAATGGGACGCTAATGGGACAAAAATATTTAAATGGGACGAATACGGGACGAAAATATTTAAATGGGACACTAGGACAAAAAACATCGGGATGACCAAAACAAAGACCAAAATCAATGGGCCTTGGATGGGTGAATGTAGAGGACAGAAGCAGGCGACCCCGAGAGACCGGAGGATAGTTGTTGAAAAAAGTTGAATTATGATCCGAAGGTATGAAGCAAGGTAGAAATAGTGAAAATGGCAGAAGACTGCGAAATGTAGAAAAAAGAACAAGTATGAAAGACAGCAAGATGAACAGGATCATGTAAAAGTATAAAGTTCGTAGAGCATGAGGAAATAATTAGAGGAATATACAATGTAGGAATTTGGTCAAACAAGGGACAAGAACTTAACAAGAAGTCGAGAAAGGTGGTGGGTCGTGTACGCACAAGAGTGCGGAGGGCAGTGGCAATGAATGGTAGATGGTGAAAAAGGCAAAGGCAGGAAAAAGAAATATGGATAGAGGAGGAAAAACAGAGGTAAGAAAAGACAAAGCGAACAAAAAAAGCGAAAGGAAGGGAAAAAAAGGATAAAACGAGGACAGGAAAATAATAGTGAGCATAAGAACAACCCGCGAAAAAAAGGTTAAACAAAAGATATTCGGAAGGATATTTATGAAGTAATGAGAACAAATCGATAAAAAGATATGAGAAGTTACTTTGAGTGATATTAGAAGTTGCAAGCTTATGCTTGCATCGACTGATATCTCTATGGCCACGCCGATCAGTGGGGCGAGTTGAATGGAGATCGATAAGATCGACATTGCTTTATACGCTAATCGGCAAGGGTTATCTCCAGTACGGGGCGAAAGTCTCGCGGTGGAGTAGCCTGAACAGTTTTATTTCGGATATCAGACGATTCCGTGAATAAACACTGAAGGATTTAGTGGATTACTAGCCGATGGCAAGTGTTTTACTGAAAACTTACTCGGGGGTCTGCGACGATGATTAGCCTAACTATGTTAGTGAATCATTGTTTGTAACCTCCTCCAAGGTTGGTCATGTTAAACGTTGTGCTGCGGAAGTGGCGCACGGTTTAGCGGACACCATACCAGAGGAAATCAAAGGGAGCTATATGGATGTAGTTTTGTATGAACGGCGGCGGTAAAACGACGTTGTTGAGTACAGCTACCGATTCATTAATTTGAATTGTGATTAGAATAACTTCAGCGAGACCGTGCCGCGAAAGTGGTGCGGATTCGTAATGAACTGTCCTTCGGGGCAATTCAAGATAGTTATCTGGTTGATCCTGCCAGTTGCCATATGCTTGTCTCAAAGATTAAGCCATGCATGTCTAAGTATAAGCAATTTATACAGTGAAACTGCGAATGGCTCATTAAATCAGTTATCGTTTATTTGATAGTGCTTTACTACTCGGATACCCGTGGTAATTCTAGAGCTAATACGTGCTAAAAATCCCGACCTCTGGAACGGATGTATTTATTAGATAAAAAATCAATGTCTTCGGACTTTTTGATGATTCATAATAACTTTTCGAATCGCATGGCCTTGTGCTGGCGATGGTTCATTCAAATTTCTGCCCTATCAACTTTCGATGGTAGGATAGTGGCCTACCATGGTTGCAACGGGTAACGGGGAATTAGGGTTCGATTCCGGAGAGGGAGCCTGAGAAACGGCTACCACATCCAAGGAAGGCAGCAGGCGCGCAAATTACCCAATCCCGACACGGGGAGGTAGTGACAATAAATAACGATACAGGGCCCTTTCGGGTCTTGTAATTGGAATGAGTACAATTTAAATACCTTAACGAGGAACAATTGGAGGGCAAGTCTGGTGCCAGCAGCCGCGGTAATTCCAGCTCCAAGAGCGTATGTAAAAGTTGTTGCAGTTAAAAAGCTCGTAGTTGAACCTTGGGCTTGGTTGGCCGGTCCGCTTTTTTGCGAGTACTGGATTCAACCGAGCCTTTCCTTCTGGCTAACTAGTCGTTTCGGCGGCTAGCGAACCAGGACATTTACTTTGAGAAAATTAGAGTGTTCAAAGCAGGCATTAGCTTGAATATATTAGCATGGAATAATAGAATAGGACGTTATGGTTCTATTTTGTTGGTTTCTAGGACCATCGTAATGATTAATAGGGACGGTCGGGGGCATCAGTATTCAGTTGTCAGAGGTGAAATTCTTAGATTTACTGAAGACTAACTACTGCGAAAGCATTTGCCAAGGACGTTTTCATTAATCAAGAACGAAAGTTAGGGGATCGAAGATGATCAGATACCGTCGTAGTCTTAACCATAAACTATGCCGACTAGGGATCGGGTGTTGTCCTTTTTTTGGCGCACTCGGCACCTTACGAGAAATCAAAGTTTTTGGGTTCTGGGGGGAGTATGGTCGCAAGGCTGAAACTTAAAGGAATTGACGGAAGGGCACCACCAGGAGTGGAGCCTGCGGCTTAATTTGACTCAAC
>NC_089463.1:565000-567500 GCF_029203305.1 Yamadazyma tenuis
ATGGCCGCAACCGTAATACTGACTTTTCGAGGTGGTTATATGGAAAGGTTGGCGGCGCAGGGGGAGGGAACTTGGAATAAAGTCGGTTTTCATAGCTAGGTGGAGACCCGTGGGGGTCACTACGCACTACGTACTACGAGAGCAGGGAGAGCGGAGGGAGAGCAGGGGGAGAACAGGGGAGGGGAGGACGGAACAGGAGACATGGGGACTTCGGTGGGTGTCTGGGTATATGGGTCAGAACAAATCAAATCAAATCAAAACAAGACAAACAAGACAAGACAAGACAGGACAAACAAGACCAGGCGAATTCAATGGCTGGGTATGGCACAGTATATAAATGGACAAGAGTGCGGAGGACAAATTCGGTGTGCGCGGTTCAATTTCAAAAAAGTTCGAGTTTCTGCGAAGTGGGAGAAAAAAATTTAAATGGGACGAAAATGGGACAAAAATATTTAAATGGGACGCTAATGGGACAAAAATATTTAAATGGGACGAATACGGGACGAAAATATTTAAATGGGACACTAGGACAAAAAACATCGGGATGACCAAAACAAAGACCAAAATCAATGGGCCTTGGATGGGTGAATGTAGAGGACAGAAGCAGGCGACCCCGAGAGACCGGAGGATAGTTGTTGAAAAAAGTTGAATTATGATCCGAAGGTATGAAGCAAGGTAGAAATAGTGAAAATGGCAGAAGACTGCGAAATGTAGAAAAAAGAACAAGTATGAAAGACAGCAAGATGAACAGGATCATGTAAAAGTATAAAGTTCGTAGAGCATGAGGAAATAATTAGAGGAATATACAATGTAGGAATTTGGTCAAACAAGGGACAAGAACTTAACAAGAAGTCGAGAAAGGTGGTGGGTCGTGTACGCACAAGAGTGCGGAGGGCAGTGGCAATGAATGGTAGATGGTGAAAAAGGCAAAGGCAGGAAAAAGAAATATGGATAGAGGAGGAAAAACAGAGGTAAGAAAAGACAAAGCGAACAAAAAAAGCGAAAGGAAGGGAAAAAAAGGATAAAACGAGGACAGGAAAATAATAGTGAGCATAAGAACAACCCGCGAAAAAAAGGTTAAACAAAAGATATTCGGAAGGATATTTATGAAGTAATGAGAACAAATCGATAAAAAGATATGAGAAGTTACTTTGAGTGATATTAGAAGTTGCAAGCTTATGCTTGCATCGACTGATATCTCTATGGCCACGCCGATCAGTGGGGCGAGTTGAATGGAGATCGATAAGATCGACATTGCTTTATACGCTAATCGGCAAGGGTTATCTCCAGTACGGGGCGAAAGTCTCGCGGTGGAGTAGCCTGAACAGTTTTATTTCGGATATCAGACGATTCCGTGAATAAACACTGAAGGATTTAGTGGATTACTAGCCGATGGCAAGTGTTTTACTGAAAACTTACTCGGGGGTCTGCGACGATGATTAGCCTAACTATGTTAGTGAATCATTGTTTGTAACCTCCTCCAAGGTTGGTCATGTTAAACGTTGTGCTGCGGAAGTGGCGCACGGTTTAGCGGACACCATACCAGAGGAAATCAAAGGGAGCTATATGGATGTAGTTTTGTATGAACGGCGGCGGTAAAACGACGTTGTTGAGTACAGCTACCGATTCATTAATTTGAATTGTGATTAGAATAACTTCAGCGAGACCGTGCCGCGAAAGTGGTGCGGATTCGTAATGAACTGTCCTTCGGGGCAATTCAAGATAGTTATCTGGTTGATCCTGCCAGTTGCCATATGCTTGTCTCAAAGATTAAGCCATGCATGTCTAAGTATAAGCAATTTATACAGTGAAACTGCGAATGGCTCATTAAATCAGTTATCGTTTATTTGATAGTGCTTTACTACTCGGATACCCGTGGTAATTCTAGAGCTAATACGTGCTAAAAATCCCGACCTCTGGAACGGATGTATTTATTAGATAAAAAATCAATGTCTTCGGACTTTTTGATGATTCATAATAACTTTTCGAATCGCATGGCCTTGTGCTGGCGATGGTTCATTCAAATTTCTGCCCTATCAACTTTCGATGGTAGGATAGTGGCCTACCATGGTTGCAACGGGTAACGGGGAATTAGGGTTCGATTCCGGAGAGGGAGCCTGAGAAACGGCTACCACATCCAAGGAAGGCAGCAGGCGCGCAAATTACCCAATCCCGACACGGGGAGGTAGTGACAATAAATAACGATACAGGGCCCTTTCGGGTCTTGTAATTGGAATGAGTACAATTTAAATACCTTAACGAGGAACAATTGGAGGGCAAGTCTGGTGCCAGCAGCCGCGGTAATTCCAGCTCCAAGAGCGTATGTAAAAGTTGTTGCAGTTAAAAAGCTCGTAGTTGAACCTTGGGCTTGGTTGGCCGGTCCGCTTTTTTGCGAGTACTGGATTCAACCGAGCCTTTCCTTCTGGCTAACTAGTCGTTTCGGCGGCTAGCGAACCAGGACATTTACTTTGAGAAAATTAGAGTGTTCAAAGCAGGCATT